>NC_056728.1:167052841-167082841 GCF_019279795.1 Protopterus annectens | reverse complement strand
TGGGACGCCACTTGTGACCGGTTTCAAGTCTGACATGGCTCCAGCAACTCTCGCTCTGTGGGTTCTGTCTTTGAGCCAGTTTGCAACCCATCTTGTGACATAGGGGTTTATATTTAAGCTGGATAGCTTATCTATGATGCCCGAATGGGGTATTGTGTCAAATGCCTTTGCAAGGTCCAGATAGGCTGTGTGGACTACCTTCCCTTCATCTATGGATTTGGTGACTGTTTCAAAGAAGTCAACCAGGTTTAAAAGGCAGGATCTGCCCTTGACAAAGCCGAACTGGGTAGGATCTAGTGTCTGTAGGTCCCCAATGTCTTTGTTTATGAGCTCCATGATGATCCTCTCCATAGCCTTGCAGACTAAGCTAGTCAGGCTTATGGGCGATAGTTTCCAGGGTCTCAGAGGCTCCACCTTTGTGGAGTGGGACCACTGTTGCTGTACGCCATTCTGTGGGCACATATCCTGTAGTGAGGCTGAGATTGTATAGCTGTTTTATTTGAGGGAATAGTTCCTCTTGTAGTTCATGTAGGACGCAACCTGGGACGCCATCTGGTCCCATGGAAGCAGTGTTTTTTGCTTTGGAGAGGGCAGCTTCACCTGAGCATCTGAGATGTTTGGGAGGCAGCCCTCTGCCGGATAGATACTTGCTCTTTTGGGGAGGGGAGAAGTTTGCACTGAACCTGTCTGCCAGGATATTGGCGATGTCTGTGGGTTCAGTGTATTTTTGTCGTTAGGAATCAACTCAGAACAAGTCTGAGAGTTGCATCCTAGATCTATATATATATATATATATATATATATATATATAGATATATATATATATATATATATATATATAGATCTATATATTATATATATCTATATATATATATATATATATATATATATATATATATATATATAGATCTATATATAGATCTAGGATGCAACTCTCAGACTTGTTCTGAGTTGATTCTAAATTCTATATATCTATACATCTAGATATATATATATATATATATATATATATATGTATATATATATATATATATATATATATATATATATATATAGATATGATACACCAGTTAAGGATTACATATGTTCACAGGCCATGCCAATGGAGGTGGGGGGTCCAATCAACAAACGTGTAACACGTAGCATCAACCCCCCCCCACCTAGACAGGTGAAACATACAAACACACGATACAAGTAAACACACCACTGCTTCCCAGACCACAGGCAGGATACTATAAGTGGGAGAGACCTGCCATGTCTAATCTTGAAACAAAGACATCAATGTCCCTTGTGGAACTCCCCAAATATTAATGATAATTGGAGTCAGTCCCTGTAATGATTTATCCAGCCAGGCTGTATACGTACACGGACCAGTAGGTTGTGCAAGCCTGATGACCCATATGTCGAGACAACGTACAACATGGATCCCGACACGTGTAGAGTGGGCAGTGTGTAGTGGTGTGGTTAGTCCCCACCTGCACCCACAGTAAGGATGAGTGCTGTAGAGGAGTGCCAGGTGGGGGAACTATTGGTATGCAATTATGGGCCTAGGCATGCAGGTGTTGGCTGGCGCAGTTGTATTCGGACCGCCCCGGGGATGTCAGTAATATTGCTATTTGGGCAGAGTCTACTCCCACACCTCTCAACCTCTAAGAGCTATACCACTGGACAGAACCTAAACCGTTGGGGAGACAAGTAGGGGCAGAAAGCACATATTCCACTTGCAACCTTAGAAAGCTGATAGAATAATAGGTTATGCATTAGCATGACATGTCTGAGGGATGTAGAGTCATAAACCCAATTACTTGTCTGTATTCAATGGTTTCATTTCCCAGGTATTTTCCAGAGAGGTGCGGATTGTAAGAGGAACACACCAATATTATGAAGCAAATGCTGGACAGGCCACAGATTATGTACAGTTGACAGGCATGCTTACGCCTAATGGACAGCCATTCCCGATATGGGTTCCACCGCAGCACAGTCCAGTGTACATGGCAAAGTACGGTATAACCATATGTGTTGTTGAATTACCCACTACACAACACCTACAAACACATGGTCGCAACACCCCACTGTAGGCATGTAAGCCGATGTAATAGGCATTGCAAGGTATTACTGAAGTCCCCACCTCCACCCAGGGGTGTGAGTATCCAACGCAAACACCACATGCAGTGCATATGCACAGCTGTTGTTGTATACAACATGGCCAGCTCTGGACCTTCCCTACAGCCATCCTGCACATCCCTGCATAATCCCCCTGCTAACACCCCCACTTTGTGCTCCATGCACACCACTTACCTATCTGACCCTGTTCCATTCCTCTTAATGTCTACGGGTACACGTAGGTGACACCCTCTTCCCCCACTATATTGCCAGTATCTGGAACCCCAACCCACATATAGTATCACAGCTGTCCCACAGGACACAAGTAACTAACGCATGAAGGAACACCACAAGAACACCTGGAGCAGCACAGGCTCACCACCTTGTGAAACCCTCCCCCCACCTCACACTCTATACCATGACATCAACTAGTGATACCGACACCTCTTGTCCTGTCTTGCATACAAATCCCAACATCTGACATACCTTCCATATTGCTCCCCATCCAATTATACCTATGGGCTACTATACAGTTACATTGTCACCCCCCACTACCCACCTACCTACTCCCTAGCTATTCCTGCATGTAACCTATCCTGACCTGTGAAACAGGAATCCAACCTCACCTTAAACTGACCTTTGTCAACAGTCATACCTGACATGTAAACCAGACCTAAGCATGTATAATACTTATAGTTGAACGTAAACTAAGCATGTTTAATGGGGGACGTAGTTATGTTATGTCTGTTACCCTCTATGAATGTGATCACCCCAGTATTACTTGGGATACGTAGCTGTGGTCAATGTGGAGCTTTATACCCTGGGCCACCGCTGACAATGGACAAGCATGCAGTCCGAGTGTCCCGGTTGACAGATGTGAACAAGATGCACGATGTTGCGCATTTGTATGCGGGAGCAAGTGGGTGTAAGCCTGTTTGGCCACAGGTATGCGAGTACCAAACTGATGAAGCAATGTAGAGGCTGAGGGCAAGATGCCGCAACTGGAGGTCAGTAATGCTGTGCTACGTGCAAACAAGCGCATACCCGCCTACAAATGTTCTATAGTGCCTCAGTCACTCTGTAGCCAGCAGCTGTTGTTGTGCCCATTAACAAAATAATCTGCACTGCCAGGTTGCAAAGCCCCATCCCTGTGCACTATAGTAGACATGAGTTCCACTAAGCCATGGTGGATACACATTCAGCTGCTGTGATCACAAACACATCATCCAGCGCAGGCATCCAACAGTATAGGAAATGTATATAGGTGTGTAGATTAATACCAGGACATGTGTCCATTGCACAACCACAGTATTATGAGCAGTCTATGTGCAGCACAGAACAGTGCCTGCCCAATCATACTGTGAGAACATTAGTCCTGCATAATACCAAATGGAATAATGATATATGGTGCACACCATGGGGGTGTGTGAGCATGCTTCATGCACAGTATGTCACACCTGGGGCATTGGTACTGTGGAACCAGGAGATGAGGCCGGCCAGGTGTGTGAGCAAACTGCTGCTACACAATACCCTGGTAGGATGCTACTAGTGGGAGAAAAACTATAGACCAGCTAGGTCTACTCTTGATACAACAACAGGTCCGTCCCTGGCGGGATGAACCAACAGTTGTGGGTCACATCGATGTCACCACCAGTATCGGAGGAGGACCAGGGGAAGGATGGTACATACGTGATTAAACAGATGAGGATCCTGCAGATGCTTGGGTGGGGACAGTATACTGGAGGTGTACCGAGACGTGCAGAGAGGAAAATATGTGGAGGTGTAGTATGGCAGGGCCAACAACCGGGGAATGGATGGATGCTGTGTACATGGAGCTCAGTCCAGGAGAAAGGAACATGTGTATGTTGGTATGGTAGACATATGCGCACGAAGCAAAACAGCAATAGTGTAGTGGCCAGAGCATCAGCCTAACGCGCACACATTCCCGGGTCGAGTCCCACTGCAGCACATTTTCCATGTTATATCCTTATGTTACCTTCGTTGTGCTGTATGACCTACTAAGTAACATTTATATTTGCACAGGAGTACTGCCTTAAATGCACATGTGAAGTGTCATACTGACTAAGGCACTAGTAAGCATGTGTAAGTGCATAACAGCAGTTGTACGCATGGATACGCAGTTGTAAGTGTGTGTACGTGTATTCGTGCAGGGGTAAGCATTGTCTACATAGATTGAGCTAAGTAGATGCTGGCTGTGTTTAAGGTAATGCAACCCAAGCTTAGCATTGCTTACAACTGCTCAAATGTCCCTAACTCGCTCTGTATCCGACAGCTGGTGTTTTGCACTGAAACACAATATACAGCCTGTGGAAGGGCCACACCCAGGACACTGCACATCATACACTACGAGATTTACCATTAAACCATGACAGATGTACATAACCACTCATTCCACATAAATATCATCCAGCACGATCAGTCAACAGCACAGGGAATGTAGCAATACCACACAACCTCTTAATGCATGAATCACGAATATAGTGTGCCATAATGTGGGTATATATAGGGATATCGGTCATATCCTGCTCTAATACACTTCAAAAGTTGCAAGTTAGACAGTTATATGTGGTAGAACACATATATCACTGGAGATGATGCATCTGAAACACGTACGTGTCTGCATGAATGACTAACCTCAGTCCTAAAGTCATCCATGTCAATTGCCAAGAGAATGAGGTACAGACCACACATATAGGTCGAACATGCATGCACATGTGGGCAGCTATACATCTGTTAATGTAGAGAGATAGACAGCTATAGGTATATATATATATATATATATATATATATATATATATATATATGTGTGTGTGTGTGTGTATGTATGACTCACAAATAACCATATAACAGCAATCATACAGAGATAGATTAATATGTTCAGTGTATATATCCATATATATATATATATATATATATATATATATATATATATATATATATATCCGTGTGGGACTTGCAATTATGATGGAAGGTTGGACAAGAGTTTGGAGGCTCTGCGTTGTAAACCGAGCTCCCCCCCACCTGATTTTAAACAGACAAAACTGAACAACTTGGGGAAAACCAAGACGCATCCTCTCAACCTCACAGTCTTGGAAGCTCTGCATTGTAAACCGGGCCCCCCACCTGATTTTAAGCAAACAAAACTGAACAACGTGGGGGAAACCAGGACGCATCCTCTCAACCTCACAGTGTAGGTTACAACCTACAGTGTCTCTGTATAGTGGTATTGCTCATTGTTAGTTTTAACAGTTTGCCATAGTGGTCTGTATCAGGGCCAGCACACTTGTGGACCTACACCGAGGCCCCCCCCCACTCCTATCTCATTTTCTCTTAGTTTCCATTAAGAATTACCTAGTTGATTTGGGGTTTCCTCACATTTGTCACTAGATGGCAGCAGGACACAAAGCTTAAAACTCTCCCTGTTCACTCAGAGTGCAACTCTGGGCTCCAGCTTTACCTATTTTAAACAAATCCAGCCTTCCAGCGTAAGCTATCAGTACAATCCCCTTAAGCAGTCCTGGAATCCCAGTCTCTATCCCAGATATTGGGAGGGCTGACCTTAGTAATACATGTAACATAAGTCTCCCACAAAAGGTGATACTCACCCAGGGAAAATTAATTCAGTGCGCAGTCTCACTGAATAACAGATTGGCTCCTGGCACTCCACTTTGTGGCTCTGCCCACTCCGTTCGCCCTACGGGTTCACTCAGTTCCCCTAACCTGCCCCCATGTCTCACTTGCCCCCAGTACCTCTCCATTTATAACCATTAAACCACACCCACTACCATAGCACCCTATCCCCACACACCATACACATTCACACAGACAAACAACCACACCCACACTTACAACAATATAGCTCCACACCCACCTATAGTTAGCCTACCCTCTTCCATTCCCCATTCAAGCTACAACACTATTCAAAAGAAAATGAAACCCATCCTAGGATGTCTCCTACCTACCCTCACTATACTAGCACACATCACATCCATTCATCCCAGAAGCTCAATACATAACACTAAGTACCATGTTACACATACATACATTAACCCAAACATACACACACACTTCCCCATTACTGTTACACTTTTTAAAGATGACACAGTGCTACACATAAATAAAATTGTATTGACAACAAGCCACACCACAAAACCATCATATAAACACCACATAAAAACAACACACAGTATTAAACACATACTTATCACAAAAAAAACTTCTCATATCAGGAGACATCCACCCAAATCCAGATCAGACTTACTAATCATTAATTTGAATATTAGGAGCATAACTAACAAACTCCCTGATATACAAGCATTCATAACCCACTACTCCCCAGACATAATTACCATCACCGAGACCTGGTTAAAACCTAACATCCAGAGTGAAGAAATATTCCCACCAGGATATAACATATTAAGACAGGACAGAAAAGATAAGAAGGGTGGTGGAGTAGCCATACTCTTCAAAAACTCACTAAACATAAAACCCTTACAAATCCCGAGCCCCACATTTCAGAATGCCAAAACCTTAGTCTCAACTCTAATTATAAACAAAACTAAAACAATCAGCATTATCTGTTGTTAAATCCCTCCAGGCACAATTCCCCCACCATTGAAGAAATTTTACAATGGACCTCTAGCAAACTACCCAACAAAACCATTCTCTTAGGTGACCTAAACACAGACTGGTTAGCCTGTAACTCCAACAATCCCACTAACCATATCAGTCTCTATGGGTTTGCCCAGCTTATTCATGATCTCACTAGAGTGGATAAGAAATCCACAAACAGTCAATTTTAGACTGGACACTAGTAAATTACCTAAAACACAACTATCACACGGGATGTCTACCAGACAACCCTGAGTGATCATCTCCCCACATTCCTTCTGCATAAACGCTCCAACCTTTCCAACCCTATCACCTGTAGACAAGTCAGAGACAACAGGAAACTAAATACACAAGATCTTAACTATATCCTAAAACACTGTAATTGGAACCCACTACTAACATTACAACTAGACCAAGCCGTAGACTACTTCAATAGCAACTTCACTAACATCCGCAACTCTGTTGCACCCCTTAGAAGGATTAGAGTCAAGGCAAACTATGCCCCATGGCTAAGCAGGGACACAAGAGCCATACTTAAAGCCAGAGATAGATCATGGAACGCCTGGAAAAGAGATAATGCAAACCTATCCAAACAAAACTACCAGTAACTAAGGAATCAGGCAAAAAGACAAACCAAACTTGATAAACAAAATTACTTCCTCAGTTGTCAAAACAAACACACTAACAACCCACAAAAGTTCTGGCATGCTATCAACTCCTTACTTAACCCAGGCAAAACATCGACTCCAACTCCCACCACCAATAACACCACAAACATTGCCTCCCAATTTAATCATTACTTCACAGAATCCATTCTATCACGTTCCTCTCAAATCTCCCAAAACCACCTTTCAAATACCCCTGTCCAACTGCTAAAGAACATCCCCTCTTTAACCCTCTCACCTTTCCCTACCATCACAATTAAAAAACTCCTACAAAAATTCAAGCCTACCACCCTTGCTGCAGACAACTTACCAACCAACTATCTAAAAATTGCAGCTGATTCTCTATCATATCCAGTATCCATCCTTATAAACCGCTCCATACAAGAGGCCTACATCCCAAAGCTATGGAAAGTATCATTCATAATCCCTCTTCATAAAGGAGGAAACTCCTACGAATTCTCTAACTACCACCCCATAGCCATCCTACCCCCTTATCCAAAATACTTGAGAGGTGTATTCACTCCCAAGTTATGAGATTTCTAAACTCTAACCACCTCCTCTCACCCACACAACATGGTTTCAGACAGCACCATAGCACTACAACCGACCTTCTGTCCTTCACAAATACAGTTAACCTGCATGGAAACAATAACAAATTCATATCAGCAATTTTCCTAGGCCTGTTCAAGGCATTTGACATGGTGTCACACACCATGCTACTAGAATCCATGACCTCTCTATCCTTTGCCCCTTCAACTATAGCATGGTTTAAATACTACTTGTCAGATAGACAGCAATCTGTCCAGTGGCAAAACATACTATCTCCCCTACTCCCAACCACAATAAGAGTGCCCCAGGGTTCAATATTAGGCCCCCTACTCTTCTCCATATTTACTAACACCCTACATACCACCACCCAACATGCTTCACTCATTCAATATGCAGATGACTCAATTCTTATCTGCTCTGCGCCATCCCTCACTACCCTTCAAAAACTCACTCAGGAATCCTTCACTTCAGTGGAAAACTGGATCACCCAGATTCAACTCATTCTAAATCCCAACAAGAACAAATTACTCATATTCGCTCCCAACAAAACTAAATGTAACCATCATCCTTTCACAATCCCATCCAAGAACGGGACTAACATCTTCCCAACTGACCATACTAAACTCCTTGGTGTAGAAATCAACAAAAACTACTGTTTGATGTCCACATCTCACAAGCAATCAAAAAGGTCCACAAAAAATGTGCACACTATATAAACACAGAAAAATTATATCTGATCAGGCACGAATTACACTTGCCCAAACTCACCTGCTATCCACCCTTATGCATGCTGCACCAATCCTTACTCAGACAAGAAAACATGACCTTGAGCTACTTCAGTCTTGTATACAATAAAATCACCAGATTTGCTAATAACTCCACCTGTAAAACACACCACTGTCAGGCACTACATCAACTTAAATGGCTAGAACTTCCACAGCTATTGAACTACCACCACCAACACTCTGCCTTGCAAAGATTTTGAACTACCCTGACAAAACCCCATCTCTTAACCAACTACTAACCAAGTACATATCAAATCACCCCCTACGCTCTTCAAGAAAAAACACTCCTTTGTATCTCCAAAGCCAATAACTCCACAGGAAAGGCCCTGTTCTCCCACAACATAGCCAGAAACTGGAACAAACTCCCCACTTCTTTAACCTCTGCTCCTTCTATCACCATATTCAAAAATTATCTCAAAATGCATCTAATGAATAAATGGTTCTGCCCATGCATCACATAACCACCCACATTTCATTTTATAAACAAATAAACAGCTGGTTACATTTCTAGCTATCTGCTGCAGACATCAGGAATCTACATGCAAATCTGTAATTGTAATAAGTTGTTTCTCTACGCCCTTTCAAGACTTGTTGTTTCAGTATAATACCTCAGTATCTTGCTCTGTAACATGTAACATAACTGTAATATGTTGTTTCTCTATGCTCTCGTTTAGACCTGTTGTATAAAGATAATACCTCAGTATGCTGCACTGTTTCTGTAATTTATTAGTAACATGCTACTCTCCATTTTAATATCTCTGTATGCTTCTTTTGCAATATGTAACATTTTGTATCATGCTGACTTTATTATAACTTGATGGAGCTTTTCTCCCCGGGCTTCCGCTGTAAATGGACATGTGTCTAGTCGGACTATCCCGGCAAACAAATGTAAAATAAAATAAATGTAAAATAGCTACATACATACATATATATATATATAAATATATGGATACATATACATAGCTAAAGCTATATCAATGTCCAGTTCTCTCCCTCTATATATGAGGGAGTAACATATGTATCTCATGCAGATATACATAAAATATATATATGTATATACAGATAGACATGTGTATAAGATTTCCACAGGGGAACAGACTCTGGCCCACTCCATATGACATAACCGAATTATATGAGCACAGTTAATAGGGGTGGTGGCACACATGAGGGACACTCTTGTAATTACTGCAATGTAACCCCCCTAGTCAGAACGCATATGCTGTGCAAGCCAATACAGCATATGCAAGTACTTTGACAGCAGGACCCACAACACAGCTACAATGCTCCAACAGTTATCCATGTCACTCTGTACATGTCAGGCCAATATCTGTAACATACCATGCAGATACGCCATTGTACCATAGGAATGTACTACACATTCATACATTGATGATCATGTGTAGGTGTGTGTATATATATATATATATATATATATATCTATATATAGATATATATATATATATATATATATATATATATATATATATATATATATATATATATATATATATATATATATATATATATATATATATATATATATATGATACACTATGTTAAGGATTACATATGTTCACAGGCCATACAATGGAGGTGGGGTCCAATCAACGTGTAACAACACGTAGCATCAACCCCCCACCCAGACAGGTGAAATATACAATCACACGATACAAGCAAACACACCACTGTTTCCTAGACCACAGGCAGGATACTACAAGTGGGAGAGAATTCGCCATGTCTAATCTTGAAACAAGACATCAATGTCCCTTGTGGAACTCCCCCAAATATTAGCTGTATAATTGAGTCAGTCCTTCGTAATGATTTATCCAGCCAGGCTGTATACGTATATCGACCAGTAGGTTGTAGTAAGCCTGATGACCCATATGTCGAGACAACATACAACTTGAACCCAAGCACGTGGAGAGGGCAGTGTGTAGTGAGGTTATCCCACCTGCAACTCATACAGCAAGGATGAAGTGCTGTAGAGAGTGCCAGGTGGGGAAACTATTGGCATGTACCGGTGGCCTAGGCATGCAGGTGTTATTGGCGAGTTGTATTCGGACTGCCCTGGGATGCTGCACACAGCACTGGGCAGAGTCTATGCCCATGCCCTCTCAACCTCTAAGAGTATACCACTGGACAGAACTCTAAACCGTTGGGGAGACAAGTAGGGGCAGAAAGCACATATTCCACTTGCAACCTTAGAAAGCTGATAGGAATAATAGGTTATGCATTATAATGACATGTCTGAAGGATGTAGAGTCATAAACCCAATTACTTGTCTGTATTTAATGGTTTTATTTCCCAGGTATTTTCCAGAGGTGCATTGTAAGAGAGGAACACCAATATTATGAAGCAAATGAAGGACAGGCTTAGATTATGCACAGTTGGACAGGCATGCTTACGCCTAATGGACAGCCATTCCTATATAACTCCACCAAGAAAGCACAGTCCAGTGTACATGGCAGTTAATGTATAACCATATGTGTTGTTGAATTCACCACCACACAACACCTACAAACACATGGTCGCAACACCCCACTGTAGGCATGTAAGCCATGTAATAGGCATTGCAAGGTACACTGAGTCCCCACCTCCACCCAGGGGTGTGGAGTATCCAACGCAAGAACACCACATGCAGTGTATATGCACAGTTGTTGTTGTATACAACATGGCCAGCTCTGGACCTTCCTCAGCCATCATCCTGCACATCCCTGCATAATCCCCTGGTTAACACCTCCACCTTGTGCCCAAGTACACCACTTACCTATCTGACCCTGTTCCATTCCTCTTAATGTCTAATGGCACACGAGGGTGACACCTCTTCCCCCACTATATTAATACAGTATCTGGAACCCCAACCCACATATAGTATCACAGCTGTCCCACAGGACACAAGTAACTAACGCATGAAGGAACACCACAAGAACACTCTGGAGCAGCAGCACAGGCTCACCACTCCAGAAACCCTCCCCCACCTCACCTATACCATGACATCAACTAGTGATACTGACACCTCTGTCCTGTCCTGTGCCAAGCAAATCCTTAACATCTGCTTATACCTTCCAGACACTTCCCCATCCAATTAATATACCCTATACACTATACACATATTTGTCACCCCACTACCCACCTACCTACTCCTTTTAGCCATATTCTGCATGTAACCTATCCTGACCTGTGAAACAGGAATCCAACCACCTTAAACTGACTTGTCAACAGTCATACCTGACATGTAAACCACCTAAGCATGTATAATACTTATAGTTGAACGTAAACTAAGCATGTTTAATGGGGACGAAAGGTTATGTCTGTTACCCTTATGAATGTGATCACCCAGTATTACGGACATGAGGCTGTGGTCAATGTGGCTTTTTATACCCCAACACCGCTGACAATGGACAAGCATGCAGTCCGAGTGTCCCGTTGACAGATGTACCAAGATGACGATGTTGCGATTTGTATGCGGAGCAAGCGGTGTTTCTGCTTCAGCCACAGCGCGAAAGTACCAAACTGATGAAGCAATGTAGAAGCTGAGGGCAGATCAGCAAACTGCGTCAGTAATGCTGTGCCACGTGCAAACAAGCCATACCCGCCTACAAATTCTATAGTGCCTCAGTCACCGTAGCCAGCAGCGTTGTTGTGCCCGCTAATGAAAAATAATCTGCACCGCTGTTGCAAAGCCCCGCTTACTGGTGCACGGTAGTAGACATGAGTTCCACTAAGCCGGCGATGATACACATTCAGCTGCTGTGATCACAAACCATCATCCAGCGCAGGCATCCAAATAGTATAGGAAATGGTAGGTGTGTAGATTACCACCAGGACACGGTCCATTGCACAACCACAGTATTATGAGCAGTCTATGCAGCACAGAACAGTGCCTGCCCAATCATACTGTGAGAAATACTAGTCTTGGTATAATACCAAAGGGAATAATGATATATGGTGCACACCATGTGTGAGCCGCGTTTCATGCACACAGTATGTCACACCTGGGGCATTGGTACTGTGGAACCAGGAGATGAGGTCGCCAGGTGTGTGAGCAAAACTGCTGCTACACAACAATTCTGGCAGATGCTACTAGTGGGAGAAAACTATAGACCAGCTAGGTCTACTTCTTGATACAACAACAGGTCCTGTCTCACATGGATGAACCAACAGTTGTAGTCACATCGGCTGTCAAATACCAGTATCGGAGGAGGACCAGGGGAAGGGATGGTACACGTGATTAAACAGATGAGGATCCTGCAGATGCTTGGTGGGACAGTGGCAATGAGGTGTACCGAGACGGTAGAGAGGAAAATATGTGGAGGTGTAGGCGGCAGGCCAACAACCGGGAAATGGATGGATGCAAGCAAGGAGCCCAGTCCAGGAGAAAAGGAACATGTATGTTGGTATGGTAGACATATGCGCATCTAAGCAAAACAGCAATAGTGTAGTGGCTGAGCATCAGCCCACAAGCATACATTCCCGGTCGAGTCCCAATTGCAGCACACATTTTCCATGTTATATCCATGTTACCCTCTACAGTTGTATGACCCATTAAGTAACATTTATATTTGCACAGGAGTACTGCCTAAATGCACAAGGAAGTGCTACCACTATGCTACCGTAAGCATGTAAGTGCATAACAGCAGTTGTACGCATGGATACGTAGTTGTAAGTAAAAAAATGGTATTCGTGGGCAGGGGTAAGCATTGTCTACATAGATTGAGCTAAGTAGATGCTGGCTGTTAAGGTAATGCAACCCAAGCTAGCATTGCTTACAACTGCTCAAATGTCCTCAACTCGCCTCTTGTATCCGACAGCTGGTGTTTTGCACTGAAACACAATATGTGGGCCACACCCAGTGACACTGCACATATACACTGCTGAGGACTACCATTAAACCATGACAGATGTACATAACCACTCATTCCATAAATATCATCCAGCACAATCAGTCAAGCACAGGGACGTAGCAATACCACACAACGACAATGCATGCCGATTCACTTGGACATAGTGTGCCATAATGTGGGTTATATATAGGGATACCTGTCATATCCCCGTTCTAATACACTTCAAAGTTGTGTTAGATGTTATATGGTAGAACACATATCACTGAAAATGATGTATCTGAAACACGACGCAGGTTCGTACATGGAATGATCAACCCTGTGTCTTGTGTCAACCATGTCAATTGCCAAGAGAATGAGGTAATAGGCCACATATAGGGTCATAATACGCACATGTGGGGCCATACATCTGTTAATGTAGAGACAGATGTAAGCTATAGGTATATATATATATATATATATATATATATATATATATATGTGTGTGTGTGTGTGTATGCATGACCTACAAATGTTCTATATAACAGCAATCATACAGAGATAGATTAATATGTTCAGTGTATATCCATATATATATATATATATATATATATATATATATATATATATATATATATATCCTCGCTTGGTAGTTACGAAGTGTTTGACAAGAGTTTGAGGCTCTGCTAAACCAGCTCCCCCACCTGATTTTAAACAAACAAAACTGAACAACTTGGGAAAACCAAGATGCATCCTCTCAACTCACAGTCTTGAAGTTTGCATCAAACTGGGCCCCCATCTGATTTTAAAGCAAACAAAATTGAACAACTTGGGGAAACCAGGACGATCCTCTCAACTCATAGTAGTTATAACCCATAAGCTTTCATGTATAGTATAGTGGTATTGCTCATTGTTAGTTTTAACAGTTTGCCATAGTGGGACTGCATTAGGCTAAAGCACACTTGTGGACCTCGCACCAGGCCAATTTCCCCCACACAATTCTATCTCATTTTCAGTTTCCATTAAGAATTACCTGTTGATTTGGGGTTTCCTCACATTTGTCACTTACGGCAGCAGGACACAAAGCTTAAAACTCTCCCTGTTCACCAGAGTGCAACCCTCATTCGCCACTCCATTTTAAACAAATCCAGCCTCCAGCGTAAGCTATCAGTACAATCCCTAAGTGTCCTGGGAATCCAGGTCTCTATCCCAGACATTGGGAGGGCTGGACCCAGTAATACATGTAAATATAAGCTCCTGCCAAAAGGTGATGTACCACCCAGGGGAAAATTAATTCAGTGCTTAGTCTCACTGAATAACACCGGCTCCTGGCACTCCACTCTTTGTGCTCTGCCCATCTGCTCGCCTCCCCACGGGTTCACTCAGTTCCCTCTAACTCACCCCCATGTCTCACTTCACCCCCAGTACCTCCATTTATAACCATTAAACCACACCCACTACCATAGCACCCTTTATCCCCACACACCATATACACATTCACACAGACAAACAACCACACCTACACTTACAACAGTATAGCTCCACACCCACCTATAGTTAGCTCTACCCTCTTTCATTCCCTATCTAAGTCACAAGACTAGTTCAAAAGAAAAATGAACCCATCCCAGGATGTCTCCTACCTACCCTACCATAATAGCACATCATATCCATTCATCCCAGAAGATCAGTATATAACACTAAGTACTATGTTGGGTACATACATACGCTAACCCAAACATACACACTTCCCCATTACTGTTACACTTTTAAAGATGACATAAAAAGCACATAAATAAATTGTATTGACAACAAGCCACACCACAAAACCACCCATATAAACACCACATAAAAAACAACACACAGTATTAAAACATATACTTATCACAAAAACTTTCATATCAGGAGACATCCACCCAAATCCAGTGGTCAGACTTACTAATCATTAATGAATATTAGGAGCATAACCCAATAAAACTCCCTGATATAAGCACCAGCAACTCCACTACCCCAGACATAATTACTTAATCACCGAGACCTGGTTAAAACCTAACATCCAGAGTGAAGAAAGACCCCACCAGGACAAGGGCCACACACAGGACAGAAAAGATAAGAAGGGTGGTGGAGTAGCCATACCTTCAAAAAAAAACTCACTAAACATAAAACCTTACAAATCCTGAGCCCCACATTTCAGAATGCCAAACCTTTAGTCTCTAACCTCTAATTATAAACAAAACTAAACAACTGCATTATCTGTTGTTAATCCCTCCCAGGCACAATTCCCCCACCATTGAAGCATAGGAAATTTTTACAATGACCCTGCAACCACCTAACAAACCATTCTCTTTAGGTGACCTAAACACAGACTGGTTGGGTCGGTAACCCAACAATCCCACTAACCATATCAGTCTCAGTGGGTTTGCCCAGCTTTGGTCTATGATCCCATCAGAGTGGAAGTAAGAACCACAAACAGTCAAATTTTAGACTGACACTAGGAAATTACCTAAACATTAACTATCACACGGGATGTCTACCAGACAACCCTGAGGATCATCTCCCCACATTCCTTCTAGCAAACGCCCAACCTTTCCTTCCAACCCTATCACCTATAGACAAGCTGAGACAACAGAAACCAAATACGATCTTAACCATATCCTAAAACACCGTAATTGAACCCACTAATAACACATTACAACTAGAATGTCACATAGACTACTTCAACAGCAACTTCACTAACTTCTGCAACCTGTTGCACCCCTTAGAAGGATTAGAGTCAAGACAACTATTCCCCATGGCTAAGCAGGGACACAAGAGCCCTACTTAAAGCCAGAGATAGATCATGGAAAGTCTGAAAAGAGATAATGCAAACCCATCCAAACAAAAACTAACAGAAACCAAGTGGAATCAGAAGACAAACCAAAACTTGATAAACAAAATTACTTCCTCAGTTGTCAAACAAACACACTAACAACCCACAAAAGTTTCTGGCATGCTATCAACTCCTTATACTTAACCCAGGCAAAACATCGACTCCAACTCCCACCACCAACCATAACACCCACAAACATTGCCTTCCCAATTTAATCATTACTTCACAGAATCCATTCCTATCACTGCCTCCTCCTCAAATCTCCTAAACTCCACCTTCTTTCAAATACCCTCATCCAACTAAGCTAAAGAACATCCCTCTCTTAACCCTCTCTCACCTTTCCCTACTCATCACAATTAAAAAAAACTCCTACAAAAATTCAAGCCTACCACCCTTGCTGCAGCAGACAACTTACCAACCAACTATCTAAAAACTGCAGCGCTGATTCTCTATCATATCCAGTAGTATCCATCCTTATAAACCGGCTTCCATACAAGAGGCCAACATCCCAAAAGCTATGGAAAGTATCATTCATAATCCCTCTTCATAAAGGAGGAAATTCTCACTAATCTCTAACTACTTCAATTCCCATACGCCATCCTACCCTCTTATCCAAAATACTCTGAGAGAGGTGTATTCACTCCCAAGTTATGAGATTTCTAAACTCTAACCACCTCCCTCTCACCCACACAACACGGTTTCCAGACAGCAATTCATAGCACTCACAAACCTAATTCCTTCTGTCCTTCGTTACAAATACAAAGTTAACCTGTAGGAAACAATAACAAATTCATATCAAAGCAATCTTTCTCCTAGGCCTGTTCAAGGCATTTGATTATGGTGTCACACACCATGTGCTACTAGAATCCACATGACCTCTCTATCCTTTGCCCCTTCAACTATAGCATGGTTTAAACACTACTTGTCAATGATAGACAGCAATCTGTCCAGTGGCAAAAACATACTATCTTCCCCTACTTCCCAACCACAATAAGAGTGCCCCAGGGTTCAGCCATATTAGGCCCCCCTACCTTCTCCATATTTACTAACACCCTACATACCACACCACCCAACACATAGCCTCCCACTCATTCAATATGCAGATGACTCAATTCTTATCTGCTCTGGCGCCCATCCCTCACTACCTCCTTCAAAACTCACACAGGAATCCTTCACTTCAGTGGGAAAACTGATCACCCAGATTCAACTCCATTCTAAAATCCCAAATAAGAACAAAATTACTCATATCTGGCCCCAACAAAACTAAATGTAAATCCATCATCCTTTCACAATCCCATCCAAGAACGGACTAACATCTTCCCAACTGACCATACTAAACTCTCTTGGTGTAGAAATCAATACAAAACTACTGTTTGATGTCCACATCTCACAAGCAATCAAAAAGGTCCACAAAAAATGTGCACACTATATAAACACAGAAAAATTATATCTGATCAGGCACGAATTACACTTGCCCAAACTCTTCCACCTACATCCAACCCTTATGCATGCTGCACGAATCCTTACTCAGACAAGAAAACATGACCTTGAGCTACTTCAGTCTTGTATACAATAAAATCACCAGATTTGCTAATAACTCCACCTGTAAAACACACCACTGTCAGGCACTACATCAACTTAAATGGCTAGAACTTAACACTTGCCTAAAGATTTTGAACTACCCTGACAAAACCCCATCTCTTAACCAACTACTAACCAAGTACATATCAAATCACCCCCTACGCTCTTCAAGAAAAAACACTCCTTTGTATCTCCAAAGCCAATAACTCCACAGGAAAGGACCTGTTCTCCCACAACATAGCCAGAAACTGGAACAAACTCCCACTCTTTAACCTCTGCTCCTTCTATCACCATATTCAAAAAAAATTATCTCAAAGTGCATCTAATGAATAAATGGTTTTGCCCATGCATCATATAACCACCCACATTTTCATTTTTATAAACAAATAAACAGCTGGTTACATTTCTCAGTTATCTGCTGCAGACACTGTGGAATCTAAGTATGCAAATCTGTAATTGTAATAAGTTGTTTCTCTTCACTTCCTTTTCAAGACTTGTTGTTTCAGTATAATAACCTCAGTATCTTGCTCTGTAACATGTAAACATAACTGTAATATGTTGTTTCTCTATGCCTCGCTTTAGACTCGTTGTATAAAGATAATACCTCAGTATGCTGCACTGTTTCTGTAATTTATTAGGTAACACATGCTACTCTCCATTTTAATAATATCTCTGTATGCTTCTTTTGCAATATGTAACATTTTTGTATCATGCTGACTTTATTATAACTTGATGGAGCTTTTTCTCCCCGGCTTCATTGTAAATGGACATGTGTCTGCAGTCGGACTTTTCATCCCGCAAACAAATGTAAAATAAAATAAATGTAAAATAGCTACATATACATATAGATATATAAATATATGGATACATATACATAGCTTAAAGCTATATCAATGTCCAGTTCTCTCCTCTATATATATGAGGGAGTACCATATATGTACTTATGCAGATATACATAAAAAATATATATGTATATACAGATAGACATGTGTATAAGATTTACAGGGGGAACAGACTCCTGGCCCACTCCATATGACATAACCGACTATGAGCACAGTTAATAGGGTGGTGGCATTACATGAGGGACACACTTGGCAATTACTGCAATGTAACCCCTTAGCCGTAACGCATATGCTGTGCTTCAATATACAGCATATGCAGTACTTGACAGCAGGACCCACAACACAGCTTACAATGCTCCAAACAGTTATCCATGTCACCTGTACATGTTCAGGCCAATATCTGTAACATACCATGCAGATACGCCATTGTACCATATAGGAATGTACTACACATTCATACATTGATGATCATGTGTGTATATGTGTGTATATATATATATATATATATATATCTGGCATATATATAGATATATATATATATATATATATATATATATATCTATATATATATATATATATATATATATATATATATATATATATATATATATATCTATATGTATATATATATATATATATATATATATATCTATATAGGTTCCATACACTAGATTGAATTTTCACCAATTCGAAATAGTGCATGGAATGCTCACTGCAGTTTCGAAAGCGCACTTAATCGAAAAGTGCACTTATCGGAAGTTCAGTACAACAAACGGGTGTTGTACTGATCTTTCTATGCAGGACCTTAGGTTAGGCACGGCTATCCCCTACTATGACCCATGCCCCAATCCTAAGGTCCGTGGATGACTGCAACGCAGTGAAGGACATAGCAATGTTTTCCACTATGTGATAGTGACCTTAGGTTAGCATGGTTAGGCAAGGGATAGCTTTACTAACCATCCCCTTACCCCAACCCGCCCCAACCCTAAGGTTCAGGACTATCGCACATAGTGGAGGACATAGCCTGTTTTTATGTCCTCCACTGTGCTGTGGTGTTTTTGGTGAGCAGATTACAAAAGTTCACTTTCAAAAGTGAACTGCAGAAGTGAGGCTTCCATTAGTTCAAGTAGTGAACTTTCGTTCTTGTTATGGGAATCCATATATATATATATATATATATATATATATATATATATATATATATAGGTTCATACTAGGCTATCTGCCCTAGGGCATTTATAAGCCTAGCCAGAATGTGTATGGCTTTTCCCACCCATTTTAAATTTATTTTGCTATGCCCTTTTCGAGGTTAGTATACTGTGCCTCTGTCTAACAGTGACACAGAAGTGATACCTGGGGTAAACCTACGATCTCCCATCCACTCATCAAGATTCCTCTTGAAGAGAGTCAATGAGGGACTCTAACCTGGAATGGGATTTTATTCCAGAGTGAAGGGAGCTTCTGGGTTATGAATCTGTCCCTCCAGCATGTCCTATTTATTTCAGTGCTGAGGTTCAAGTCTCGAAAGCTGTAGCCTGATGGGATTTGGATTTTCTGAGGTGCAGCATGTCCATTAATCGGCTGGACATGGCTTTATACGCCAGGCACAGATCGCCTCTGAACAGGCGGTATGCCACTGAGTAGAGCTGGAGTTTCTTTAACCGGCAGCATATGGCATCTGTTTGAGCCCTTTGATCCTCTTGGTGAGGTACTTTTGGGGTCTTTCCAGTTGCTGCAGGTGTCTGGTAAGGTACATCCCAAAAGGGCATTGTACTCAATTATGGGCCTGATGAGGGATGAGTAAAGAGGCACAATGACCTCCCCTGATCTAGATGTGAATCCCTTCATGATTAGGTGGGCTATATAAAATGTTTTTCTAACCACTTTGGCCACGTGGTTGTCAAATGAGAGATTGTTATCAACTTGGGTCCCCAGGTCCCTAATTACTTCTTCTGTACTTAATGGATTACCACCTATGTGGTAATTTGTGGGCACTTTGTTTTTGCCAAAGGGGATGACTATACACTTTTTGGCATTTAGCTTGAGGCCATGGCTCTGGCACCAGTTGTCTGTTTCTATGAGGCCCTTTGGAGGATGCTTGTGTCGGCTGGAGAGTCGATTATGGCACCCAGTTTGCAGTCATCAAGTAACTTGGTCAGCCACAGTCCTTCCGTGTTGGCCTGTACCTCCGAGAAATATATACCGAACAAGAGAGGTCCCAGGACTGAGCCTTGTGGGACACCACTTGTAACTGGTTTGAGTCTGACATGGCTCCAGCAATTCTAACCATGTGGGTTCTGTCCTTGAGCCAGTTTGCAATCCATCTAGTGACATAGGGTTTATATTTAAGCTGGTGAGCTTATCTATAATGCCCGAGTGGGTATTGTATCAAGGCTTTTGCAGGTCCAGGTAGGCTGTGTGGACCACCTTCCCTCGCCAATGGCCTTGGTGACTGTTTCAAAGAAATCAACCAGGTTTAAGAGGCAGGATCTGCCCTTAACAAAGCCGAACTGGGTAGGATCCAGTGTCTGTAGGTCCCCAATATCTTTATTTATGAGGTCCATGATGATCCTTTCCATAGCTTTGCAGACCAAGCTAGTCAGGCTTATGGGGCTTATAGTTTCCAGGATCCGCTGAGGCACCACCTTTATGGAGAGGGACCACTGTTGCTGCACGCCACTCTTGGGCACATATCCTGTAGTAAGGCTGAGATTGAACAGTAGTTTTATGTTTGGGTTTAGCTCTTCTTGAGTTCATGTAGGACGCAGCCCGGGACACCGCCTGGTCCCATTGATGCTGTGTTTTTGCTTTGGAGAGGGCGGCTCTTACCTGAGCATCTGAGATGTCAGGGGCAGCACTCTGCTGGGATAGATATTTGCCCTTTGGTGGGGAGGGGGAAGTTTGCGCTGAACCTGTCAGCTAGGATGTTGGCAATGTCTGTGGGTTCAGTGTATTTTTGTCATTTTGGACTAATTCTGAGCATATCTGGGAATTACCACCCAGGTTCCTAACATAACTAAAGAAAGCCTTGTGATTATCCTTAGTGTCCTGTGCAATTTTTCTCTCAAGCTGGCCTTAGACAATTTTATGAGTGCCCGTAGTTTTTGCTAATACTGATCAGTGATGCCTTCCCTTTGGGATTTTGCTCTATCATTTAGTAGCTTCCTCCTTCTATTGTATAGTTTGTTTATGGTTGGGGTCCACCAGACAGGACGCCTGCCTTTGGAGGATTGGGTCTTGGTTTTATTTGGGATCAGATGATCCATGCATTCCTGAAGGTGTTCATAGAATGCGCTTATAAAGGATTCTGCGGTCTGGGCCATATTTTCCACAGGTCCGGGGCTTTGAAGGATTCCACCTCGGTTTTGAGGAGTGTGAAATTTGCTTTAGAGAAGTTTTTCACTGTGGTTTTCTGGGCAGGGGTGGGGTCGGATGTGAATATCCAGTGAGATTAGTTTATGGTCTGATCTACCAGTGAGGGATACACTTCTGGTCTGGAGCATAGAGTCCCCATGTTGGTGATGATCAGGTCCAGTATGTTTTCCCTCTTGTGGGAGTGGTAACAAGTTGTTCCATAGCATTTGAGTTTATAAATTCTAGGAACCTTTGGGCTAGGTGTTGGAGCTAGAGTAATGCTCCCAGTCTATGTTTGGGTAGTTGAAGTCACCCAATATAATGGTGTTTGGAGAGACCTTCATATTTTCCAGTGTTCTCAGGAAGGCCGAGTGGGTTCCTGGGTTTGGGAGGGTGGTCTGTAGCAGGCTATAAACTGGAAGGCAGTTTTACCCACTGTTAGTTGCACATGGATAGTCTCTGATGCTTCGTGCTTTGCCACCAACCTGGAGGTGTGGGTATCTTTGATGAATATCGATACTCCCTCCTTTGTGGTTTCGTCCAAGTTTTGGGGCCAAAAGCATGGTATGAGGTATAACCTGGTAGTGCTGGGGTGCTCTCGAGCCCTGAACCAGGTTTCTGTTACTGCACAGATATCGATGTTCTCCATGCTAAGGAGAGTTTCGAAAAGGCATCTTGAGGTTTAGACTTGGCGCTGAGTAGCATTACTCTTAGTTTCTTATCCCTTGTGATACCTATGGAGGTGGGTTTGTCTTTTGAGCCTTGCCTAAAAAGGCACTATGGGGTAGCAAGAGCCTTTGCCAATATCCAAAAGCCCAGGGTGACAGGTGCAAGCCGCCCCTAGCGAAGCATCGTGGCTTGTCAAGCATATCATCCCAAGCTGACAGGCATTGATCCCTTTGAATGACACCAGTACTTAAGCCAATTGTTGAAATTGATCATCTTGTCTTCATATTGTGGCATCATTCTTGGTGAGGGTAAGATGCTACTCAAGGTCAGTCATACCGCCTGGGCTACATGCTCAGAGAGCTCCTTTATGTCTCTTTTCATGTAGTCCAGGGAGGTAATGCCTCAGGTCATTCACACCAGCATGGACAATGACTGAGTCATATTTGTACTTGCCTTGGAGTGACCTGAGTGCTTGTGTTATGTGGCGGATCCTAGCACTGACAGGCTGCTCACCGTGACCTCTCCTTGTTCAGCCTGGTGAGCGGGACGCCAGTGTGCCTGACGATAGAGTCACCTATTACAAGTGTATCAGGTGTGTTGTTTAGTCTTAAGGGCTGTGACTGTTCGGCACACTGGCTTTGTGAGATATGTGTTGCACGTGTTTTGTTTTGGGGTAGCGGTTGCTTGGGTGTCTGCTTTGAGGTCTCTGCTGCTTAGGCAGATCTTTATTTAGAGCCTCCGAGTATGTTTTTGTGTGATTATGTGTTTGGTTTGCTGTCGTGGTAGGTCTATGTGAGACTGGAATTGTAGTGAGTGTGGTTTCCTTCTCCTCCTGACTGGTTATGCCAGTACTGAGTTGAGAGAGCTTAGCCTCCAGTTTGGCTATATGGTTGCATCTCTCACATGTGTTGGAATTTGTTGGGAGGAGGAGAGGGTTGTCTGTGTACATGAGGCAGTTGTAACATTGCCTCAAGATTCCCAGATTCACCAGCTGGACCAGAGAGGAGATTGACAACTGACCTTGGACATGCTAGAATAATATTGGGAATTCCTTAATAATTGAAAACAAGGGCCAGTGGGGAGTGAGGGTGTAGTGCTTTTAATTTTTAGTGCTGACTTATATAATTGCTTTAGTGAGCAAGTGCCAGGTAACTTAAGTGCAATGTGTTACAGGTAACTTAAATGCAAAAACGACAAACAGTAACTTTCTTTCAAGTGAAACAAGGAAATAAGTACAGTAAGCAATGCAGATATCACTAGTGATCCACAGAAGCGCTGAGAAGCCGCTATTAGGTGGAATTAGCGCCCAGGAAATAACAAGCAAACAAACAACAAGCATATAAACAAAGCTAGATTCAGCAGGCCTGGATCTAGTCTATGCTACAGCAAACAAGGTGTACCAATTTCAGTAAGATACAGTTCAAATATTCAGGCACTATAAACCTTTAACCAGAAATTCCCAGCTCAGAAGGGCAGAGTCCAGCCTCTTCTCCCACAAGAGTGCAGACCACTTAACCTTCTAATGTAAAATAACTGGCCTGAAGCCCAAGTGCTTAAACCAGAACTAATACACTTTAAGAATAACAGACACTGGGCTCTCAATCAGCAGTTCCCAACTTAGAAGGATGAAAGCTACCTGTCCTGCCACCACAGTGCATGCCACAAACCTTCCTAATGTAAAACAACTGGTCTGAAGCCCAAGTGCTTAATCCAAAAGACTTAGAATGATAGCTACACTTTAATCAAGTTACTACCAAGCAGTAATAAATACAATTGAATACTTTAGAGAATGCCTGGATTAGTGCTCAAGTTACACAAACAAAGCTAGATCCAGCAGGCCCGAATCCAGTCTATGCCACAGCAAACAAGGCACCAACTTCAGTAAGAAGCAGTTCAGATATGTATGCACTATAAGCCTTTAACCAGAAATTCCCAGCTCAGAAGGGCAGAGTCCAGCCTCTCCTCCCACAAGAGTGCAGACCACGAACCCTCTTAATGTAAAATAACTGGCCTGAAAGCCCAAGTGCTTAAACCAGAATTAATACACTTTAGAATAACAGACACTGAGCCCTCAATCAGCAGTTCCCAACCTAGAAGGATGTAAGCTACCTGTTCTGCCACTACAGTGCAGACCACAAACCCTCTCAGTGCAAAACAACTGGTCCAAGCCCAAGTGTTTAAACCAAAAGGCTTAGAATGAGTTACACCAAGCAGTAATAAATACAATTGAGTACTTTTAAGATGATGCAAAGTAAAATAAAGTAGGTAGAAACACAAGTACAGTAAAAGCAGATGAATTTTTTTTTTTCTGAACAAGTGCTGAGATCAAAGAAACAGATTTGAGTGCTGAAACTAGAAAACTGGCTAGTTATAAGAAAAAAACTAAGCTAGAAGGCTTCCCTCCAACACAGAAGGGCTTGGGGGCTCAGAAGCCTACAAATAGTCTATACCACTTAACAGGAAAGGCAGGAAACAAGCTTACATTTTTTTTCTGTTTCCCAGATGCTCTTTGTACACAGTAGGAGTGCCTGAAATCAGAATATGATCTCACTGCACTCAGTTGAGTGAGCAAATGAGATGGGCCCAGAAGGAGTATCCAAACACAAATTTACAAGAGGGGCGGGCAGTTTCAAGGCCACTAAGATTAACACCAAAACAAAACAGGGAGGGTGGGTGGACTAACTGAAGAGCAGAGTCAAAACTTCCAGTTCAGTTAATATTCCTGCAACACAGTTAAAATCAATTTAAATACTGTATTTTTTTGAAAAAAAAAGTGCAGATAAAGGTACTTAAATTCTCTTATATGTCCAGTTGAATACAGCAAGTTCTTAGCCAGCCAAAGCTGAGGTTTTTAAGCAGAAAATATTTCACACTGTACCACTTAAATAGGCAAGGACAGGAAATCAAAGAATGTGGCTACCCCCACACCTGTAATTACTAGCAATAACAAAATTCAGCAAACACTGACTAACTTCCAGTTCAGTTAATATTCCTGCAACACAGTTAAAATCAATTTAAATACTGTATTTTTTTGGGAAAAAAGTGCAGATAAAGGTACTTAAATTCTCTTATATGTCCAGTTGAATACAGCAAGTTCTTAGCCAGCCAAAGCCGAAGATTTTAAACAGAAAATATTTCACACTGTACCAACTTAAATAGGCAAGGACAGGAAATCAAAGAATGTGGCTACCCCACACCTGTAATTACTAGCAACAACAAAATTCAGCAAACACTGACTAACTTCCAGTTCAGTTAATATTCCTGCAACACAGTTAAAATCAATTTAAATACTGTAGTTTTTTGAAAAAAAAGTGCAGATAAAGGTACTTAAATTCTCTTATACGTCCAGTTGAATACAGCAAGTTCTTAGCCGCCAAAGCTGAGGTTTTAAGCAGAAAATATTTCACACTGTACCACTTAAATAGGCAAGGACAGGATATCAAAGAATGTGGCTACCCCCCACACCTGTAATTACTAGCAAATAAAATTCAGCAAACACTGACTAACTTCCAGTTCAGTTAATATTCCTGCAACACAGTTAAAATCAATTTAAATACTGTATTTTTTAAAAAAAAGTGCAGATAAAGGTACTTAAATTCTCTTATACGTCCAGTTGAATACAGCAAGTTCTTAGCCGCCAAAGCTGAGGTTTTGCAAGCAGAAAATATTTCACACTGTACCACTTAAATAGGCAAGGACAGGAAATCAAAGAATGTGGCTACCCAACACCTGTAATTACTAGCAAATAACAAAATTCAGCAAACACTGACTAACTTCCAGTTCAGTTAATATTCCTGCAACACAGTTAAAATCAATTTAAATACTGTATTTTTGAAAGAAAAGTGCAGATAAAGGTACTTAAATGCTCTTATACGTCCAGTTGAATACAGCAAGTTCTTAGCCGGCCAAAGCTGAGGTTTTGCCTAAAAATATTTCACACTGTACCACTTAAATAGGCATGACAGGAAATCAAAGAATGCGGTCACCCTCCACCCCTGTTATTACTAGTAAATAACAAATTTCAGTAAACACTGACTAACTTCCAGTTCAGTTAATATCCTGCAACACAGTTAAAATCAATTTAAATACTGTATTTTTTTGAAAAAAGTAGATAAAGGTACTTAAGGTACTTATATTATACGCCAGTTGAATACAGCAAGTTCTTAGTCAACCAAAGCTGAGGTTTTTAAGCAGAAAATATTTCACACTGTACCACTTACTCCTAATAGGCAAGGACAGGAAATCAAAGAATGTACAATGTTCCCACACTCCTGTAATTACTAGCAAAATAAACAAAATTCAGCAAACACTAACTATATATATATATATATATATATATATATATATATTATATCATATATTTACATATATATATATATATATATATATATATATAAGATATATGTGTACATAAACATGTACACCGACAAAGGGTATTAGTAGCTATACATGTGTACAATATATGGATATATATATATATATATATATATATATATATATATATATATATATATATATATATATACACACACACACACACACACATGGTTATATAAATATATATATATATATATATATATATATATATATATATATATGGGATATATGGGTACATACTCAAATACACAGACAAAGGGTATTAGTAGCCATACATGTGTAGCAGTAGTGTGGATGTACTTCTGTAAGGTGAAATGTATATCCCAAGTCACAAGCCTCTGTAACTGCAAAATGTGACATGTGTGTGGTGTGGGCAACCAGCCCCACACAAAGAGGATACATACTTACATTGCAATATACACAAACTCACAGTTCAAAGGACATGACATGATACACAGGTATTTATACACAGACAGTTCTTTATATGTGTACCATTCCAGTAATGTATGCCATTACTGGACAGCACATGGATGTTGATGTATGTAACCATGCAAGACCCACACATAGCCAGTCGATGCAGACAGTGCGGATATATATCATACTATGGGTGGCCAGGCTAAGCCCTTCACTTCATACAGCATTGGACAACGGATTCACCCGCATAATACATACCAGTCACCACTATCAGATGTAGTTCAGCAGCCTCTAATTACAATCCCTGTAGTCAAGGCCTAGGGGGACATTCATTACTTGTGGTAATGTCAATGTATCCGGCTACAGGTATGGTCCCTGGCCAACAATGTTAGTGTCCATGCTATGACTGGGATTATAGTAGGAATGCTAGCAAGTGGTGAAATGATAGGCCATTACCTAACAAACCCATACCCATATCACAGCAGGACAAGGCCGCTGCCATACATGTGGAGGACAAAGGCAGGAAATCGTGTGGGCCATACTCCAAGCATATTGCAGTAACACACCCTGGAACATGCTGCTGTTAGCAGGATGTGTTGCAACATACCCCTAAGTGCAGGAATACGACATCAGGTACACAAATGGATATAGCCATGTACTGCTGGGGCACTCAACACACACACACACTGCCAGTATAATATCTGACACAGGACCTGTGTGGTGAACAGGCAACACATGATAGGCAATAACTCTCTGTCCAGCTAGGAGGATGGCTCACAGTAGTGAGCTATGCAGACAGACTGCAGTCCAAGGTAAACTAGTATGTACACACACACACACACACACACACACACACACACACACACAGCACACACACACACACAGACCCTGTAACACCAGTACTATGCATAGCATTACAACACTCTACTCACAGTCTTGGTTCGGTGTATGTCCTGATCCCTCCTATATATATGTGGCTGCCCTGAGTGTGCAGGTACTCTTTGTAAGAGGTATTGCCATACCTTCTGCTGTCTGTAAACATTGATGCCCACACACAGGAGGGATGTCCATCACATTGTGAGGAATGCACAGGGAATAACGTTTCACATGATGTAGTGATTCGGTAGTGGTGGTTGCCAAGACAGTGGTAATTGTAAGTACTACACGTAGTGCAGAAGTATATATATATATATATATATATATATATATATATATATATATATATATATATATAATATGGCTATCTGGGATATCGTGCAGAGCATGTCCATATCATCCCAAATTATATATGTCCTGGACAGTGGAGTGTAGCCCTACTCCCAGCCCTACAGTCCCAGTATAGTAGGCAGCAGGGGATGTCTAGTATGTATAGCTGTTGGTATATTACTAGACATTTGCTACTGTCATTGGATTGTTGTCAACAGACACGTGTGTGTGTGAAGTGACATATGCTCAAAACATGTGTGCCATTGGCTACTGACAGAGATCCTAAGGTTATCATGGCACAGTACCTGCATATATAGCAGGCTCCTCCGACAGCCATGTCACAGCATTGGGTATAGCCGCCACATCTGTGTGACAGTGCATAACCACAACCAATGCACAGCAGCTTCACAGCCACATATGATAACGCTGAAAGCATGCTATGGCACGTGTAGAGTATGGCCTCATTCTGGTCCTACACCTTCCTCATATAAAAGCACTCACAGCATGCCCCTACATATACTGGGCTGCTACACAGTCCCATCTGATGTAGTCATTGTGCCTGCATGGCGGGACATGTGTGTGTATGGCCCTCACACACACATGGGTAAGGCAATATGGTACCATAAGCAGTGGGGCAGCATGTAACAACAGATAGAAGGGGGAGCTAGGACAATGGCATCTACCACAGTCTGTACATAGGCCACAGTACATAGCTAACAATACACACGACTGCCAACATTCAGCATCACTACACAGCCCTCAGTACTCGTACAAACATCCACAGGAGTTCTAGGGTATGGCATTATGTAACCCCTACTGTACATAAAAGGGGTTTTTCAGCCACAGATAGGCAAGGACAGGAAATCAAAGAATGTGGCTACCCCCACACCTGTAATTACTAGCAAATAACAAAATTCAGCAAACACTGACTAACTTCCAGTTCAGTTAATATTCCTGCAACACATTTAAAATCAATTTAAATACTGTATTTTTTGCAAAAAGTGCAGATAAAGGTACTTAAATTCTCTTACATGTCCAGTTGAATACAGCAAGTTCTTAGCTGGCCAAAGCTGAGGTTTTTAAGCAGAAAATATTTCACACTGTACCACTTAAATAGGCAAGGACAGGAAATCAAAG